>NC_056479.1:20476543-20518481 GCF_008729295.1 Plectropomus leopardus | reverse complement strand
TATTTTATATTTTTTGGTATTTTGTCTTATCATCACTAATATCGTTATTACAAAAATACCCTGAAATATCGTGATAATGCTTTTTGCGCATTTTGGAACAATATTCTATTATTATATTGTAATTATTGATGCATTAATGCCTTAACCATATTCATTTTGCAGCTTATAAAGGTTACTTTATATACTGCTGTGTAATTTAGTCTATAATAATAAATCATAATATATTAGTTAATTCATATTTTGTATTATTAATCTAAATCTGCAAAGTGACGAAAGCTTTAAAATAAATATGTGGAATAAAAAGTACAATATTTACTTCTGGGTTGTAGTGGAGTAGAGATATAAAGTAGCATACAATCAAAATATTCAAAGTATTTAAGTTTCTCAAAATTGTACTTAGGTAACAGTACTTGTGTAAATGTACTTAGTTAGATTCCACTACTGTAAATAAGGGGAAAAAATGCGCTTCTTCTAATGTCATGCACTTTGAGTGCTCAACAAACTATAAATAACCAATAAACATTGTAGTTGGATGATTAATGGTGTGAATATCTGGTGAGTGTTTTTATAGGCAGCAACAGAATGTGAAATATGTTAATGGTGAAGTTTTGGCACAGTGCACAGAGCTTTGCAGCAGCATTGAGAGCACACAGGTTGTTCTGCTGCAGCTCCAGGCTTTGTGCAGTATGTGTCTGCTTTATGTGAATCAGGCTGTCATCATCTGACTGACTGTTTCAGAGCTGCAATGACAAGGAAGTTACTATGTCAGAAAATGAAGAGTCATTTCTTGTAATTGCGTACAAGTTCCTGTATTCTTAACCTCCTGTTCTTTGGTCTTCTGTGTAGATTAAAGTGGCCTGTTGCTGCCACTGAAAGGGAAAATTATCATAAAACAACGGATATGTATACTAGGGCTGTGGGGAAAAAATCGATACAGTATAGTATCGCAATATTTTTGTGTGGCAGTATCATATCGATATATGGATGCCAAGTATCATTTTTTTATTGTGTGAATTATCTATATAAATTACACTTTAATTCTGCCAGAGTAATAAAATCAATTGCTTTTTCTGCGTGTCCACTAGATACATTTTGCTGCAATAATTGTGATTAAAGTGAGATGAACAGACTGAAACATTTATCTTAGTGGAGAAAAACAGATGTTAACAAAGTTTTCCATAAGGACATAATTTGCAGTTGGAAAAAAAGGTGATATATTGCAATTTATTTATTTTTTATCGCAATACCAAGGATATTGCAACATGTTTAAAATTGCAATAATATTGTATCATGACAATATTGTATAGCAAGGCCTCTGGTGATTTCCAACATTAATTTATATATGTCAAAGTGGTAATTACACACACACATGCACAATATTCTGATATTCTAACCCTAACCCTAACCCTAACCCTCCAACCCCAATATATTGTTAAAAAATAAAAATAAACATATAAACTTAACAAATTGCCATTATTATTACCACTGGCTCCAGTACTGTGATGCACTGCAGTCCTGCATGTGGTTTCTCCGAGTGTAGCCTTACCCCAGCAGAACACGACTCACAGGCTAACAATAGTGTTTTTATTATGTTATATTTGTCAGACAGCCCACGTGAAGTCTGAATAAAGTGTCAATCATGTATGTTGCGCTGCGTGTGTACTGTTGCTAAATAATATAATATAGCAGGAAATTTGTTGTCAGTTGATGTTTTACATTTTAAAGAATCAGTGTGTGTAACCAGTTTCCTCATTTAAACCAGGATGTTACATTGCATCAAGTTTCAAGGTTAATAAAACAAAAGGTTTTCCTTTAAAAAAATCTGCATAAATGATCCAAACCCCTGATGGATGTCGTTACTAATTCTAAACCTTTCATCCTCACTTAGGAATAAATAATATTATGTGCCTCTATAGAGCGTTTGGCCATGAAGTCGTCCTTATTCTGCGTTCTAATTGTGCATTTATGCTCTGAAAGTCTGTCCTTTGGGCATATTTCGGCGACTTCTGTATAAAAACAGTTACATGGGCATGTTATGCGATATAAAACAACACTTGTGTTACAGTAGATGAAATCTCTCTGATCGCATATTCTTCCCGTTTTCAAATCAGTAAATGTCTTTTGTGTGTCATACGTGGACTTACCTGTGTTAATAAGACACTTTAAAGTGCCCAAGGGTTTCTTAAATACAGTATGAGTATGTATATTTATACTGTTGTTTTTTTAGAGCTTTAGTCTCTCCCGTAGGGAGGCGTCCTTATCAGAGAAAAAGTGTCAGTAAACATTTCTGAGAATGAAAACGTGGTTATGGTCAAAGTAAACGGCGTCTCACAAATATCACACAGGTGGTCAAAAAAAAATCAATATTGGCTGAGAGTATCAGTGAAATGAACCTGTTAATCCCTAACTCCTCCACAAACACGCCTCTGACACACTCACTAAAATCAAAACAAGATAAGGCAATTTGGGTTGTTTTTTTTTTTACAGTGAATGTCCACAATAACATGCATGTCATTTCCTTCTGTCAACACAGGGTACCCATCAGCCCAAATGGGCCCTGCCATAGCCCAGCAGCCGTATACTGGGACGTACACCATCATACAACCATCTGTAGTGGTGGTGGGAGGCTGCCCTGCCTGCAGGTGAGGACACACACTCACATGTGTATTACAGATTATATTACGGCAGCCAAAATATATACGCATCCAATTATTTTCTCCCATCTTGGTGTTACCTCATGGTCACAGGAAAGTCCGATAACCCCGTAGAGAGGTTGTACAATATAAATACTGGACAAAAGGGATGTTGTTTCTCTGTAGGCCAATGGGAAGCTAATGTCGCCCTGGTCCCCTCATCAAAAAGCCTCTGGGATTTTTCCATTTGGATTTTGGATCATTGCAGAAAATAAGCTCTGTGGTAAACAAACATTTATGATACGTACGTGTTTTGTTCAGCAAGATAATCTTCACAGATGAACACCACTGTCAGGATTTGTCAAGCCTAAATGCAGTCGCCAGAAGTAAAAAGCTATTGGTAGGCTAAAACGAACTACGCTACGGTCGCGTCACCATTGCTACAAGGCTGTAAAGACGTTCCATAGTCTTATTTAGTCCCATCTTTTTTTAAGACGTAAAAGCTTCAACATTTGAGTGCAGGGTATTTACTGATGTATTTTTGAGAACAAAACGTGTGAAACCACAGATCTTATTTAAGCTCTTAAAAATGCATTCAAAAATCCCATTGACTTTGAGATGAGGGAACTGAAATGCTAATTTATTTCTGGGTTTTTGGACTCATTGCTGGGCTTTTCTAAAAGATCATATCACTTTCACATATATCACATATCAGTTTTCCTGGAAAACCTAAACATGGTCGGTCTTAGTGAGACTGCTACAGGCCTTTGGATGGTCTACCAGGAACACTACTGCAGGGAACTGTAAAGTATCGTAGAGGAGGACCTTCTTGGGCCGGACGCCCTTTTCTTTAAAGTGAGCACATATGGGATTTGTTATTTTAAAGGCCCCTCTAGGGACAGGCAGTGTATATCAGCAGTAGCTATAACAGGATCTCCAGAGTCATGGGAAATTTTGCATCATTTTTAATATCATATTTCCCTGGAAAAGGTTTTGGAACTGGCAAAAATTATTGAAAGTTTTGAAAAAGTCATGTAATGTTCTAGTGTGTAATGAAACTGTTACAGCAGTTTTTTTGTGAATAACCTTCCTCGTAATGTAACATAACTGCAAATTCATTTTTTGTAGCTGTCAACGTAACATTGCTCTAAATGCGCTGATGTTTGACAGTGTTTTATTTACAATCACTTTTTTTTAGATTTAATCCTCATGTTTTTTCTCCCTTTGTGTATGCCAGCTTGTGGAAACTAAGTATGAAATGTATTATGGATCCTTGAAAAATCATGTAAAGGTTTTGAAATTTTGTTCATTAAAATGTGAGGGAAGCCAGTAAAAATGCTGTGATACATGGAAATTGTCGTTAATTCTCTCAGCAGTCTGTATTTGCCTCTGTCATAACGGACGGTGAGGTCCGTAAATTAGCACGTGGTTAAACATGAGTGTCCCATGCTCACTGTGACTAAGCTGATTTATGAGCATAGTTCCTTTGGAGGCTAAAATCATCAGTTTCTGTCTCTGCATCTATTTAAACTATAATCTACGTGTGTTTTTTTCAATATTTCTGCGCCCGTGTTGTCATGCCAACAGTGTGAAGTGAGGTGAAGCGGACATGACTCTCAGTTTTGGTGGTTTTACTCTGGTTTGGTTTCACTGCCTGAGTCAACATCCTGTCAGTCAGATGATTTCAGCCTCAGACATGTGACAGGGGGCAGGACGAGGCCAAGGTGGTTACAGCGAGACACAGTTCACACAAACAGCAAATGGAAATCCGAAGTCCTCCTGTCCTGCTGGTTGTATTTGAATAATAAAATATACAGTAAATTTTTTTCAGGGACTTTAGGAAGCTGCTTGTGTAGCTTTAATGATCACCCTGCAAGTGCACTTTGGACAGTTTTACTTGAATTGAAAGTGTGCATGTTTTTTAAGTGGTTAAAGGTCAAGAGTTAACCCTATGAAACCGCAGCAAATTGGCTAGACTTCTTTCAAAAACACGAGAAGAAGGCAATGAGCAACGTCAGAAGAAATGACCCTAAAATTAACAAGAAAGGAGTAAAAAAAATAAAATTTGGCCAAAAAAATAAAGAAATGGCTTAAATAATAATAACAATAAAAAACAATAATAGTAATATTTTAAAAATATAATGATGAAATGATGATTATAGTTTCCTGAATATTTTTCCACAGCCATTTTAAAAATAATTTTCAGAATCTACTCATTTCTTTCAATTTGCCAAATGTTTCTTGCTTAGTTCCTCATTGCCTTTATCCCCCCAATATTTTTGAAAGAAAGCAAACCAATATAGGTATAAAACGTATAAATACTTGTGAAAGGCGTCTGGATGCAGCACAGTAAAAATTATGTTGATCCAGATTTCTAAGGGTTAATTATTGGCTGTAATATGTGCTTCTCCCTGACGCTTTGTGACACTGTATGGTGTGCATTTCGTACATCAATCAGACATGTTTCAAAGAGGCTGGCACAGTTTTAGTCAGCATTTGCATCATGAGCATGTTTTTATGGTCATTAAAAGCCACATTTCCTGACACTCGTGTACAAATAAGTTGTGAAAATGCTCAACACGGCACAGCAGCTTAAAGCTCGGTGACCAAACACTGTAAGCTTGTGTTAGCATGTCTTGATTTTAATAAGATTAAACCAGGGTCACCACTGCAGCAGAATCTATTATTATCAGTGTAATTAAGGCTTATTCATCAAGATTATTTCTATTTAATCTACACCCCAAAAGTCAAAACATCCACAGCTATGTGACACTGTTTTATAGCATTAACAGCTTTCCAAAGCAGCTTTTCATTTCCCGTCTCTTTAGAAACATCTGACGTTTGATACGTTGTTAATTCCTCCTCTGGGCCGTGCTGGTCGGCGTGCTGCAGTCATGAGACCGTGGTTAGCACTTTGTTCACCGTGACTCTGGATTAAAGCTGCTCTGAGGCCTTCAAAACAAGTTGCTTCATGTTCTGATGATTGGTATTGGGGGTTTTTTTTTTTATGTCTTGGCAAAAACCCTTTCTAGATTCTACTTTTTTTCTATAAAGGTCTTTTGACCTTTTTTGCAATAAAAATACAGAGTGCCATGAGACAAATGCTCTGTGGGGGACGAGGAAAAATAAAAAAGAGCAGAGTTTGCTCACTTTATCCTCAGCTGATTTTAAACAAGAGAAGTTATTATGTGTAGTATATATTTAGATGGTTGTTTACAGTAAAATGTCAGGACAAGGTTCAGAGAGATATAATAAAGACAGATAAGCATTCAGTAGATTGTTGGTATGAATATGTATTAACCTTTTTTAATGCTGTGACCTCGATCACTTTTAAAGATCCGTCTAGTCGACATGATTTAATAAGAATAACTTCATAATAATCAACTCTGCATTATAAGGAGTTATGTTTGTTAATCAGTGCAATACATGAATACACTATATTAAATACAGTGATATAAAACTTAATGAATAGCTATAAACATGGATAGATTGGAGGATAATTGTATTTCTTTGTAGTCATTTGCGACTGTTTGTGGTTGTTTTACACTTTTTTGTCTAATGTGTCTTTTGGTGACTATTTTTAACCTTTTTTTATATATATAATTTTGTGTCTCTGTGGTAATTTGTGTCTTTTGGTGATTGTTCTGAACCTCTTTCTTTAAAAATCTGTGTCTCTTCGTGGTTATTTTGTTATTTGTGTCTCTTTGTCGTTGTTTGTACCTCTTTGTGGATGTTTTGTGTCTCTTTGTCGTTGTTTGTACCTCTTTGTGGATGTTTTGTGTCTCTTTGTCGTTGTTTGTACCTCTTTGTTGATGTTTTGTGTCTCTTTGTCGTTGTTTGTACCTCTTTGTGGATGTTTTACATCTTTGTATTTGTTATGTTTCCTACATTAACGTTAACAGTTTCTTCATACAAAGGTTGTGTTTCAGTATTCCCGGGCCTGTACCCAGTAGACTTGTTCAGTAATCCATCCGTAGAATATTTTTTTGCTAATGCTTCCTGTTGTGTGTGTGTGTGTGTGTGTGTGTGATTGTGTGTGTTGCAGAGTTGGCGTCCTGGAGGATGACTTCACTTGCCTGGGGATCCTGTGTGCCATCTTCTTCTTCCCCCTGGGTCTCCTCTTCTGCTTCGCACTGCGTCAGAGAAGGTGTCCCAACTGTGGCGCCACCTTCGGCTAGAGGGACCAAACCACAGCTCCTGCATCTGCTCCCATGCACACACACACACACACACACACACACACACACACACACACACACATACACGTAATCCATCATTTTTGTGTCTTTTTTGTTATCATTTCTTAAAATTGCACATTGCTTTTGCCATTATGTTATGTACAACAAATGATCAAGGATATATTACCATGAATTATGATGTTTAATTAGAGGCACGTGTAGAAATCTGTTTTCAGCTGCTAGTTGAGGATATATTCTAGCACATGTAAGTGTCCAGCTGTTGTCAGTGCCTTCACTACATGCCGAGTGATCATCAGAGATTCCATCGGTCGTGATTTCTCCTGTAGATTGAGCTCAGTTATCCAAGGATCTGAGCAGATTCCTGTATGTTTTATAAAGCCAGAATTAACTGAGACAAAAGTGCTTGATTTTTAATTTTGTTTTGCTGACACACTGCATACATTTTTTTTTTTTTTTGCTTAGTAATATTGTATTCAACACAGCATCCATGTAAATCACTGATATATTAGCTTGTTTTTTTCAGGAAATGTAAACCTCTTTTTATTTGGCTCAGTGTGTCTCTGGGAATGACACATTCATGTTTCAAAGATACTTGGAGATGAACTGTCCCAGCTGTAAAAATGGACTTGTCTCAGACACAACGCCTGCACCATTTTGTCTATTTTTGTTGATATTATTTCTTGGGGCCATATTTGCACTGACCGTTTGTTTGATGATTATTCTGCTGGGTTGAGCTTTTCCAGGGCCAATGCAGACCTCAGGTACATACAATCTGAAAACGCCCTCGACTTTACAACCTCAATCACTGTTTGGACTTCGAGAGGAGCGCAGACTCCTCCTTATAATGTGCGGAGTTTCACTTCGAGGAAGCATGCTGAGAGGAAAAAGCTGAAGAAATCTCTCAATTATGTGTATAATCTCCGGATTTTTATCTCCATGACAAGTCACCCCGCCCCATTCCTCCCAACCAGACAATCAATGGAGAATGTCTATGTCCCTGTATCTGCAGTGTCTCCGTGTCTACGTCTTCCATTGCAGCAAGATGTTATATAACTGCTCATGGCAGAAGAAAAAGAGAGAACTGGGTGGGAGTGATTTTTAAAAAAATCTTGCTTTAGAAAACACACTACGCACGCTCTTATGATTGAGGTTCTTACTTTTTATATATGAGTTACTGTAATTAAAAATGAATGCTACTTATGTTCGACTACTTGCTTGTTTTTTTAATCCTTTTATAATGAATGAATGTTGAATACACTAAATCAGGGTTGTTGCAGATCCTGAAAAAAGTCTTGAAAGGCATTGAATTCATTAATCAAAGAATAAGGCTTTAAATAAATCTTTAACAAGTCTAAAAAAGCTAATACATGGAATAAAGGTAGTTTCTGATTTGTTTGTTTTTTTTCGTGACATGGCATTGTGAAGTAATATCCTTATTACAAAGAAAATAATTTACCAAATGCCTCTCACATTAATGTCCAGTTGATCTATTGTCTTCGAACTAGCTGTCGCTGTAGCCTGGGCGACAGGGAAAAGTGCAAATTTTATTTAAACTGGCTAATTTAATCAGTTTTTTAAGGTGAAAACAGTAAAAAGCAATGCCCGTGAGGCTCTGTGCATTTATGCAAAATGTTTTTCAAACTCAGCACGATGGGAGTCCATGTAGTGAACCCCATCTGCAGGATGAGAAATACAGACTACAAAGAAAACCTGCCAACAAACAGCACATATTTCCCATGTTTGTTCTAACCTTGTCTTCACCACACAACAGAGAAATGTTTTATGTTGACCCTTACCGCAGGTTAGCGTTTCCCAAACCTCTCCTCGACTTCCACTATTCCTGCATGTTTTAGATCTCTTCCTGCTGCAACACAGCTGATTCAAATGATTAACTCATTGTGAACTCCTGAGGCTGTTTGATGACCTGCTGATCATTTGAATCAGCTGTGTTGCAGCAGGAAGAGATCTAAAACATGCAGGAAAAGTGGCACTCAAGAAGAGGTTTGAGAAATGCTGCTGGAGGTAATTAATTTCATCTAATGTTGGTGAAGATTTTCAGTCATCCAGGTCATGGTGGTTTTAAGTTGCAGGCTGGTCCATCCTTTAACAGAGCAGGTGGCCTATGACAGCACTTATCAGCCACTTACAATGCAGCTGAGTTCCCTCCCCAGACAGCTTAACACCCATTCACACCTGGAGGCCTCTGACCCTAAAGACAAACATGTGACCCGAACAACTCTGAAACTCAGAGCTCACACGTGACAACTCTACAGCTCCACACTCACACAGAGTTAAAGGCATAGTTAAGTGGAGTTTTTTTAAATTGGGGTTGTATGGGCTAGGCTACTTATCCATAGTCACTCAGTACACTCATGCACAGTGTAGTCGAGCTATGGTTATAGCTCAGTTAGGCCATTTAATGGACTACTTTTGCATTGAAACGAGCTGTATAACACAACACTTTCCTGCTGGAAACCACTGTACAAAGTACATTTCGTTGCTGACCCACATTCACAACAGTACATTGCTTAGCATTGTTTTTTTCAAGTTTTATTCTCAGTAGCATTTTAAAAAGGTCTTAAAACTAACTTGCCCTAAGCTGAAGAAATGCTCTAAAATATACTGTTGCTTTTCATGTAGGCAACATGAATAGCATTCAGACAGACACCGTGTGTACATGACAAACTCAACAGCAAACTGAAGAAATAAATCTTTATTTTTCATACAGCAAATTCTGTTAAGGTTGTAATTCGGGCCAACAAGTGTGCTTAAAACACCACGTTTAATGATTAAAGCAGACATGACTGCACTGTCAATGCAAAGATGACACGATTGTCCACAACTTGAAGAATACAACAGGTAAATTACATTTTTACAGTAGTTATGTTTGTGTCATTAAGGCAAGAGTCCTCGCTCCATGATCATCTAGCTCTACAAAAAGTTAAATTAGATGGCAAAGGACAATATTTATATAATCTGTTGTGCAAATGTATATACAAGAGGGACTAAAGATCACTTGTGAGCCTTTTTTGGATGAGTCTGTTAAAAATATTTGCATTTTTCTCTCCGCACGGCAACAGTCAACATCATGTAAGTATCGACACCGGATGCAAAGTTTTCATACGGACCTGAAGGTGAAATGCAGAGGTCCTCCTCTATACAGTACATTCTTCTACTGTCTGTCCTATGGCAACAGAAAAGATTGCTAACAGTCATTTTGACAATGAACAAGCATAAAAACATTGCAGTATTTTCTCTGACCATATTTATTCATCCATTTCTCAAGTGCAGGGAAAGAATGTGGTCATTTAAAACATCACCACCACAAACAGAGGGACAATAATAGACATAGAACATATTTATATATCAATATATATAAAATATATGACCATCTGTTGTGTAAAATAAAACGGTCCCGAAATACTTCCATGTGAGGGTTTGCAGCAGTGAGGGGATCCCAGATTCAAATGGCCTTTTTTTTCTTCTTCTCAGCAAGTTCTGTGTTTTCCAAACAGACCAGGAGAAGCTGATGGACAGTAAAGGCAGGACAGGGCTGCACGTCACGGGTAGATGACACAAGAAGGTGTGGGAGTGGAGGTTGTGTGAAAATGTGGATAGATCAGATGACCGGTGCGGAGCGGTCGTTGGTGACGGTTGGACGTAGCCGGACTGTGGCGAATGGGTTCCCTCCCCTGTGAAAACGCAGCAGAGATGAGTGATGGGTGTCTGAGTGAGAGAGAGGAAGATCATCGCATTCATGCTCTTATTTGACTTACGCGAGGTAAGCAGGCGGCGGTCTTGAGGTGCCATTTGGCTGCATCGCCTGTTGAGAAAAGAGAATAATTATCACCTCTGAGCCACAAGAACAACACACACATAACGATGACACATTTGCACTCTGAACCCCAGTCATAGCTCTTTCTGCTGTGTGTGGTGCATTTAAATATGTTTGATGTAAAGCGGAAATGTAATAATTTTCCAAAAATGTGTTAATGTCTGAAAATGTAATGAAATTTGCAATTAACGTGATTGAATATGTAATAAAACCCAATAATGTAATAATGTGACCAATAATGTAATAAAATGTCCTGAGTGATATTGACATTATTACCATATGGCCTTTTACATTGTTAGAAATGTATTACACAATGCACAGTGCTGCAAACTTTGCCTTATCAGAAAACACTGTAAATTAATGTAATTAACCAGGGGTGTAAAAAAGTACCCAGAATCCTCAACTTTTTTAGAACTACAAAATCTATAATTCATTTCCCATTGACAACGCACCACTTGCCTGTTCTAAATTTCAAATTCTACTTAAAGCTTAAAGTTTACAAATCCAAAATATGCAATGGGTGCCAAATGTAAGTGTGATTTCAGCCTCCCAAAAACACTAACAGTAATGTAAATTTTGTATATCTACACACTTTATATTTCTGAGAAAAAAAAAATTCTATTTTCCATTTTATTACATTTTATTTTATCACTAGTTTTGAAAAAAAATTAACACCATTTCCTTATGAGTCAAATGTTATTATAATTTCAGTCAGAACATTTTATTACATTATTGGTCAGGTTACTACGTTACTGGGTTTTCATGCATTTTTTTAATCAGTTTTATTACATTTTCAGGAAATTATTATATTACTGAGTGCTGAAGACCCCTTTTTTATCATTGACCAAACTGACGACCCCTCACTATAAGACATATTATATTTAATGCATAAAAATAACAGTGCCGAACAACTGGTAAACTGTACAATCATCCCAGATGGTAAATGCAATAACTGCAGGAATTTTGTGTAAAATGAGAGATTTGGATGAATTTTGAGCTGATTATTTCCTGTGAATATTCCATCAGAGATGATATTCGTAGAAACTCTTACACTGTGGGTATTGTGTATTTTTTGACGAGGCTGTTTAACAGAGAGTAAAGCCTCTGACTATGGATTATGTTCAAATCTTCAACACACCCTTATCTTGTGAGATTTTTAAAAAGCTTTTATCTCGAATCATCTTAACTTTAAAAATAATAATTTAATATAGTTTTTTTTTTTCACAAAAATGAGTGTCGTGCTGAGATAATGTCCAACTGTATATTTAAAAAAAATCTTACACCCCTTAAAATCATGAAGGCCTCCTGTAAGTTTTTGGTGGACCCTAGTTGAATGCACAGTATGAACCAACACACACGCACGCACGCACGCACACACACACACACACACACACACACACAGGCACACACATATTTTAAGCTGCTAAAGGATCAGACACACTTGATGAAGTGACGAGTGAGGGAAAGCGTGAGAAAGACAGTGTGCTGCGCCACATCACGAGACGGTTTGTGGAATCTGGACCTTCTGGAAATTCAAGTCTGTTCCACAATCAGCAGCATTAAGTTTTCTTTTGACAGACACGTGTACGGCAGAGTTTGCTACTTAATGTGAGGATTCTGTTCAAGGCAGCTGCCATGTCCTAACAGAAATAAAACTGTCATTGAAAATGTGTTTTATGCAGAACTATTATAGATGGGTTACAATGTGCAAGTATATGGATGTGCACTTTTGCACGCGTTAGTGTGTGTATATATTTGTATATGTGTGTATATGCGTTCATATGTGCATGCATGTGTATGTATGTATGGATTTTTGTGCAGATTTTGCTTTTATTTAAGGAGGATCTTCCCCTGGCTTTTTTGTTTTCAATTTGTTATTGTGTGTTTGTTGTCCACTGGACACATATGTATCATTTTGTTTTCATTGTTCTATAGAAAGTAAATAACCAAAGCCAAATACAGACAACCCAAAACTGCATTCTCAATTAAATCCCCAAATTAAACATGGGAGGTAAAAGCAAGTGACCGTCCTCACCTGAAATCATCCTAATCATACTGATCTTGGGCCTTATCACAATCATAATCTCCACCACAATCTCTTCCTGTTGCAAGAGTGCTTAGGGTTGTCCTACTGTCAAATTGTCAAGTGCATGACAGCTCAGCTGCAGACATTTTATGCCCTCTAAGCACACTTTCCATAAGTCCGCTTTTCTGCAGTCTTTGCCTGAGGGACATACCCACTATTCATAGCCATGTGTCGTTAAAATACAGGGTTACTAGTGCAGAAGCAATTAAAAGGAGAAAAAAAGGTAAACATGGCGGACAGTCACATGGGTGTTCAGCCTGGCATATTAAATGTGCACAGAAACTCTACATTGACATCAAGGATTTAAGATGGTCCTTAAAAACACACAAAATCAGATGAATGGAAGCAAAAGCGATATGAAATAGCTAGTTTGCACATCATTTGTATTGATTTTTCTTGATGATGCCGTATGATAAAAACAAGCAAACTGATCATTTGACCTCCACTCAGAAATGTAAACACAGGCTGTGTTCACACAATGGAACAAAAAAAAAAAGTATGTTAAAGATGACACAAAACGGCAATAAGTCATAAATGTCAGAGATCAAAGCTATGGTTGGTAACTTTTATAAAAATAACAGTCATCTTTGCAGATGCTTTGACTCCGTCCACAAAGTATAACATGAGACAGAAAGTCTGTGAAAAAAAATTCTTGTTCCTCTGACTCCTGTTGCTTCTGTGGTATCTCCAAGAATTGACCACGATTCACAGAAAACAAGGAGTTAATGTGGAGTCTCTAAAGCGGCTGTCAATCATGTCAATCAGCGCTCGTGAACTGCAGTTTAGCTAGGCAGCGCTGATCAAACATGGATCGAGATTTGGTCACTGCACTGCCTAAACCTTGCCTCAAATGTTTTCAGAAACATATTCTGGTGTACAGTTTTTTTGCTGCTGTTCATTTTACAGCCTAATAGTACAGAAAGATATTTCTGAAAGTGAAAATAAAAGTTACAAACTAAACCTTTAAGTGCTGAAGCTAAACTGTTGATCTCTCTGACAGCTCGACCAAACGTTGAGTTATCAACCTGCAGTACCAAAGAAATTCCACAAGAGGCCAGAAGTGGATCGAGTGACAGATGTCTCTGCTCAGAGTGTGTCAGCACTGTAACCATTGTTACTCCCAAGTAGAAGTACTCAGTTAAGTCAAAGTAAAAATACCTACATTACACATGCTCCATTACAAGTATAAGTCCTGAATTTAAAATGTCTCTTTAGGAAAAGTACAGACATATGTAACTGAGGTAGCAAATGTGCAAATTTCACATTGTTATAGTATTATAGATTGTATTGTTACAGTTTTACAAGAATCAAGATGACTTTGTTTCTGGGGAAATTTGTATTAGTCATAAACGCTGCTGCATAAAAATACTTATTGCAGAAAAAGACATTAAGTGTATTCAAATACGTGTAAAACCCTCATTCACACCCTTGTCCTGAGTTTAGGAGACTCAATCACGTAAAGTTTTATACTTACTGAAGTATCTCGTCCTTCTTCCTGTATTTTTATGACTAACAAATGCATGTGAGAGCATTTTTATGTTGTTAGATACTTTGTATACTACTGGGTAGATCAGTAGTACAATATTGCATCATAACGTATGTTTCTTTATGTAAAAAGCATCTACAAATTTAGCAGCTTGTATCCCTCTGAGATGTAGTGCAGTAAAAGTATAAACAAACTTTCAGAGACAAAACTTTTCCATGACTTTTTAAGCACCCGCAACCATTTTTTTCTAGCCCCACTTGCCCGACGTTTTAAAACATTTAAGAATCAAACTCTATCCCAGCTACAAGCTAAAAAATTATTTATTTATATTTATCTGTCATGTTACATTATGTGGAATATTATTCATGGAAGATAACTGTAACAATTTTATTATACAAAAACAAACTGCATTGCAATTTTCAATGATTCTGAAACTTTCCCAGGCCTGGAAAATTTCCAGATTTCCCATGACTGTGGGAACACTATGTAAAGTAACATAATATGGAAATACTTGAGTAAAGTACAAGTATGTCAAAATTGTACTTAAGTGCAGCGTTGGATTAAATGTACTTTCCACCAGCGACCTCAGGACATAAAGAGTTCAACATCTGTCCTCCTGCAGATGTTTGGATTACAAATCACGCAGCAACAGCAGCTTAGAGGTCAAAAGCGTCTCTGCTCCTTTAACTTTCTCTGTAGATTTCTCTCACATTTCTCTCTCTCTCTGTTTGTCTCCGTTCTTTAAATGTATTCATTCCTGTGAGTCGTTATCTTTTCCTCAGCAAAAGAACCAGTGAGGGTGCATTTTTCTCTCATGGTGACAGTGCATTCCAGGGTAACGCCACCTCCCCCGGCCCTCCCTCGGCTCTCAGGACAAACAGTAAAAAAAAAAAAAAGGCTTTGCTGAAACACTCCAATTAGTTTGATGGGAAGTAAAATAGCACTGAGGGATTAAAGATGTTTTGGCTTTGGCTTAATGTCCACTTCTGTTTAGAGCATGAGCAGAATTACAGACTAGTAAATAGAAAAACATACAGTATTATGGGAAAATTAGGCTGACTTCCTTCCAGTATCAGCGCACAGGAAATAAATATTTATCACCTGAGAGGCACAAAAATTGATGAAGTACATGTCTCAAACTGACATCAATATTCATGAACGATGCAACAACAAGTCCCTCATTAACCCAACACATGTGCACAAGCATGTGCACACACCAACACACAGCCTCGGCCTACCACTCACACACTGAGCTGAACATAACTCAGAGTATTATTGCAGCAGCTGAGAACTTTTTTCATTCTGACATCTGTGTGTTTTCTGAGTTAAAGTGGGGTTTTTGTGAGATAAACCTCCCTGGAAGTGACCCTGCTTTACTTTGGAAATGGAAGTAGGGACGAGCAGAGAGAGGCATGCACTGAAGATGGAGATAAAGAGTATAGATGTGGAGATAAACAGACAAACAACGAATTGAGAAATGTAAAGAATGAAGAGAGGACGAGAAAGAGGGAAGCAGCTGGGTATCGGGTTCATCCAGAGTGGAATTCGACCATAAAGGCGCGTCAGTGGTGGAGAGACGAGGGCTGGACGTAGACTGACAGGCCCAACAGTGGAGACACATGCGCACACAGAAGCCTGGTAATCGTTGTCCCAGTGACTGTATGTGTGCCCGCCTCTGTGGACCAAATAAGCGGTAAATACCGAATACTGTAGAGGCAAGACAGAGAAAAGTATCTCTATTTGCCATCTGACCATTGAACCTCTCTCTGGGTCAAACATCACAGTTGACCGGAATAACCTCATCATTGGCTGTGTGTGTTTTGTTTGTGTAACTTCACTACTGTGGCTCAATCCCAATACACTGCGCACCTACCACTTAGCTCTTACGCTGCCGTTTTGTGCGTTCATGTCTAGGGGCAGGCTGTCTCGATTCTTGTTGGGATAGAAGCATGGGGTAAAGTACGAGGGCTACATGGCTCTTCAGCGGCACAATTCAAACGGCGTTTTAAGATAAATCATCGGCAAGACAACTGCAAAAGCAAAAAAACAAAAAAGGTGAGCCCCTGGGCACAAATCAGCAAAAGACTCCACCACCTGTCCAATACAGGAGCAAGACACACAGTCTTTGTGGTGGTTTTTGTAATCGCTTGGGTCTCTCAGAGGTAATTTTGTGTTATATTGAGACTCTTTTGTGCCTCTTTAGTGTAATTTGCATCACTTCTGGTCATTTGTGTTGCTTTGTAGTCCTTTTGTGTCTTCTTGTGTTTTTGGTTTGTTTTTTTTTTAGGTAATTTTGAGTCCCTTCCTGGACAGTAAGTACTTATTTGAGTGACATTTTTCAGGACCCCTGGGCCTGTGCCCAGTAGGCCAGTTCAGTAATCCATCCATGGTTTAATGTCATTTCAATGCATTATGGTTCTTTTCTTCATGACAGGCATTGCGTAAGAAATTGTATATGCTGATGTATTGGTATCTAACTAGCTAGCTAATGTTACTTTGTTATCACTCTTTTTTGGGGGCTTTTTGCCTTTTTTGAGAGAACAGCTTAAGCATGAAAGGGGGAAAGAGAGGTGGGATGACATGAAGCAAAGGGCCAGGGCCGCTGCGGCGAGGACGTGGCCTCTGTATATCGGGCACCCGATCTACAAACTGAGCTGCTGGGCATCCCTATAGTCTCATATTTTGACATATTTTCATGTCACATTCCCTCCTTTGGTGGCATATGATACCTAAGATTTGACTCAAGTCCAGCAGCGAAGTGGCTCCAATGTTTCCGCTCCTCTAATATCAGCGCAGACTGGCAGGGTAGGAGCAGGAGGCTGCTATTGTTAGCCTGCAGAGCACCACTAGCTGCCTGGTAATCAAACAATAATCTTGATTTTCAACTAAAAGCATGAAATTACATTTTGAACAAATCTTGTGCTTTTTTTCAATTGATGAATGGCAAATGTCATTGTGATAATACCATGACTGACATATCTGTTTACATAAACGCCATTGTTGACGATGATACTGACTATGCATGTCCAAAACGAGGGGTAGGGGTAAAAGTAAAACATGGGATTGGGTCTGTGTCTGACTAAAACTTTCATGTATATAAAAAAGATTTATAATAATCATATTTTATGAAGTGTATTAAAAGTAAATTTAGGAACATGAGACTTGATTTGACTCGCAAAACAGTGAGTTACAGAATATTGACCACATTTTCCAATATGTCAGTTCTACACCAGATGGGATATGAATGCAAATCAATGGCATGTACAGTATATAACTTAAATCCCCTATCTGTTAGGGATCAATAAAGAGTTAACGAGTCTCTGAGAAAGAGATAGTTAGTGTGAGCTGTTTTAAACATTTTAAATAGCGAAAATGCATAAATGTGGCAAACATCCCACCATGGCTTAGAGGTGTGAAATGTTTTTAAAAGTCTACATGGAGCTTAAAAGCCGTGTTGTCTGATGTCGTGCAGAGTAATCGTGCAAACAGGGCAGGTGCATTTAACCCTGACGAACCACAACACATTTACATTTAATCAGCACAGGCCAACTACAAAAAAAGCTTTCACAGAGGGAAAACCGCAACTTTGGTAAATGCTTTGCATCGAATGCAAACAGGAGAGCACTCGTAAAGTAATGACTACAGCCAGGTTGGTGTGGAAGATGGCTGCAATAACAACAGCATATCAAATAGGAAGAATTTTATGTTAACATTCATAGGATGGACATATTGAAAAGCTGCTGCTGAGCTACAGAAAGCTTCATTGTTAAATTAGGTGAAGATGTGCTGTGTGTTTACTGCAGACCCAGACTCTATTCTCGTTTCTCTCCCGGTGTCACTGCCTTTTACAGCAGAAGAGACTCTTTATCAACACACCGATTATTGTAACAAAGGTGATCCTGTTTACAGCTGTGCCCCACTCAGCCCCTGCCTTCATCCCCTGCAACCATGTCACGACCGCAATTTTGGAAAATAAGACTGCAAAAAGATTGCAGCACCCTTTATAATACATTCTTTCTTTTTGCTTCCTTAACAAACAGAGTTTCTCTGTCCATGTTAATCTAAGAGCCTGTTTATACCTGGTATTAACATGCTTTTTGGGATCTGAACACAAGTAGACAGCCAAGACACATCGCTGTATGCACATGTGCTTATCATGCATCTCTAGCTGACCACTCTAATTCAGATTTCGTTATTGCCCTGTGCACAGTTAATTCATTCCACACTTGCTAAATGCTTTGTAGCATGCTCGCTAGTCCAATTAGCACTTCTGTCAGTACAGTTGGAAATGTCCCCGTCAGCAGAATCCTTCCATATTGCAAAAAGATGGACGAAACACTCCAACTCAATCCAACAAGAACTGCGTCAGTAAATAGACACATCAGGACACATTAACATTTAAAATACAAAAGATATGTGGTCATATGAGTCCTAGACCACCTCAGCAAGTGGGTTGGGTGACTGGATTACAATGCATCTTTGTGGTTGTTTACTATTTTATTTAACTCTGTGCACTTGTGATCAAATCACCCAGAACACAAGTTAATATCAAGTATAAAAAGGGCCTAAGGTGGATCTTTATAGTGATTTTTTGGGCAGTCTAAATAGAATTAAAAATCCAGCCTTCTCAAGATGTTTTTTGTTGTTTTGTTTTATTTGGTTTTGTGCTTCCCTTTTCATATTAAGAAAGTAAGTAAGTAATCCTTCTAGTTTGTATAACTACTTGTTCTGTTAAGGGTCTGGGGGCTGGAAAGCACCCAAAATACCCTGGGTGAGAGGCAGGGTATCCTCTGGATACAGAGGACTGCCAGTGCATCACTGGGCCAACACACACAGACAAACATTTCAATTTGGAATTTCAAATCCACCTGATTGTATTTTGTTTTTTTAAATACAAGTAATCTACTTTGTTAAGGTGTCTTGCAGTTAACCTTTATATTTAATGAAGGTAAGCAACACCTTTGCTGCATGTATATACAGTAAATAAGCACTTTTCTAGCACCTTTGCTCCATATTGAAACAGAAAAATCCCTGCTGTTGACTGCTTCTCAAAAATGACATTAGGTATTTCAATTTCTTAAAAAAAGGCTTAAAGCAGTACAAGCAGAGAACGAAAATACTCATGAAATATACACACCACAGACATTGTAGAAACAGCAAACTCAGTGTTAAACTGCCTCCAAGTCCCAATAACTGATTTTTTACTGTGTATGTCAGCCGACACTGAGAGTGTATCAGAGTGTGGTCAGGTTTCCAAGGCATAAAAAGCTCATCTGACACCACACACAACACAAACACATACACACACACACACACACACACACACACACAGAGGCACTGTCATCAGCAGTCAAGATAAGGCTGCAGAGCTGAGGGTACAGTAGGTATCAGGTGAGACGGAGCTTCACATTGCCAGTTCTATCACAACGTCACGACCGTGTCATTTCAGCACTGCAGAAAGGTCTGATAGGAGAAAATGTTCTAAAATGACGTCTGAGAACAATCATTTTTAACTGTACTAGGTTGAATCGGACATTTTATTGGTGGCTTAAACTTGAAACTTAAACCAAATGCACTGACTGACCGTGTGATCAGACGAGGAGGAGGAGGCTGCAGAGGGCGTTGGGGAGTGCTGGTGGTTGTTGTTTGTGGTGACGGTGGTGTTGGTGTTGTTCTTTATGGCGATGCGCTGCGGGGTGTCACAGTAGTCCGCCGGGGGGAGCACCATGGTCGCCTCGTCCGTCTCCGTGTCCTGGTGGTGGAGGTTGACAACGCTTCGACTGCGGTACGGGGCAGCGGACACACTGTGGACAAGTGGGAGGGGACAGGTTCGAAACAAAGACAAAAACATAGCACAGATAAAAAAAGGAAAAGGATGGAGTGGAAGGAGGAGTGAAAAAGGGAGAAGACTAGAGGAAAGGGTGAATGAGGCTATTTAAACTAATTTGCATGAGTCTCCTTGCTCCTGCCTGTGTTTCCATCTTCAAGGCCTATTTCTTATAGAAAGGTTAATCTTTAAATTGATGTTTGGCTCATGGGCAAGATGTTTGAAATTAAGGTTTTGGGGTACAAACTAAATATGGTCAGTGGGGGGTCCTCATGAGGACAAAAAGACAAGCATGCGTGCTGTTGTGTCCCCCAGCGCTGGTTATACTTAAACTTTCTGTAGCAGTTGGCTGGCAGCCTCTCTGTGGGAGGTGCAGCACATTAAGATCTAATAAATTAATCCGACAGGGATTAGTCTCTTTGAAGAAAAGGCTGGAGTCGACTCACTGAACCTTCTCTCTCTCTCTCGTCAGCAGCAAAATCTTTTCATCAGCACAAAACATCCTGTTTCCTGATATTTTGCTGGGCTTATGTGAAAAAAAGTCCAATTTTAGATTCATTTCAATTACACAGATTTGATGGTTACACAATATTTAGATGAGCAAAACATACTTGAAAGTTTTTATAGGCTCTGTGAATCCTTAAAAAATACATCAGTGGTTTCATGGATGTTTTCTATAACACAAAACGATTTAAACCGAAATGTTTCATACAGCTAAATGACTGAGGAGGTGACTGAAAATAGAGTGAGATTTAAAGGGAAACTTTTTTGGGTTTTTTTTCTGTAATGTTCTCATACACTCACAATAACAACATGACCCTTTCTGTTGCAAAAACAAGCAGTTTTAATGCATGTAAATTAATGGTGGACAATAGCACCTGGGAATTACATTTACTGTAATATCTCACTGTTAACTTTATATCTAATTACGTTTACTTAAAATTTAGCTGTATTTACTTAATTTGCGAAGTTGATGCAACTTAAAAAAAGACAAGTGAAATTCACTTGTTATTTCTTGCAACTTCGGGTAAACCAAGTTAGTCTGACTTAATTTAATCGTGACAAAGAGGATTTTGCAAATGATGAAGTTAAGAGATCTGCAAGTTCTGTTTTAACATGTTTCAAGAAAATACAAATATGACTGAAGAGTTTGCAACCAGCAGAATTCAGATATATAGCACAGTAAACTTGGTTTACTGAAGTTGCAAAAACGTAGTTGCAACAACTTCACAAAAAGTAAATATAACTCAATTTTAAGTAAACTGTTTGATAGATAAAATATAAATTATTACTAATAGTTCTATCTACTTAAATTTTTCAAGGCAACCAGTTGATTTTTACAAGTAAAATCAACTGGTCAGATTTTAAAGTGTTGTAGCCTCTTTTTTTTTTTTTAACTGCTGTGTAGTTACAGCGATCATTCTTAATATTGGACCAATTTCTAAAACTGTTGCATTAATCATTTGACACAAAAAATAGAATACATAGGGTCCAGGTTGAAGTTCCCCTTTAAGCAAAGCAGGAATCAAAGGTTGAGGAATGGGAGAGTCCCCCATAGGATTAGAAAGGTTATCACCCTAACAGGAGTAACTAGAGGAAACACTGCCAACAATACAGCTGGCTGCAACATGAAACCTGCTGGTGTGTGCGTGTGCGTTAGCTGGAACGTGGAGTCTCCTTACCTGTTGTTATTCACGAGAGGTTCGGAGAGAGCACGGCAGTAAGATGAAGGGAACCAGCCCCTCCTGCAAGATGCAGACAGAGAGACAGAGAAGCCAAGTTAGGGATGATTACATCTGTGGTCTCTCCTACTGCCAGCTTGCCTATCAGCTGTCATTGTACAGGAATCTGAAAGCCTCTCTAAATGATTAGGAAAGAGCTCTGCTGCTATGTCCTCAACGCAATGATCTCCAGAATCTCTTAATCAGAAGATACAGAGACAAACATGCTTCTTTTGCTCCACATTAAGGATACTATAGAGTTGTTATTGTTCTCTCTATTGTTGTATATACTGTGTTGATGTATTTCTACAGTAACTATAGTAGCAAAACGCTGGAATTCCTCACAGAAAAGACACCCCTGTGAATGGATGCCTCTGATTCATGAACACAGATCATCAAAGGGTACCATTTCAAAAGCCCCTTTTCCTTTGTATTGATGGATTTTATCTTCTCTGACAGCAAATCCTCCCTGTTGGTCGGGGACTGTTTATATTCCATCTTTTATGAGAAGCAAAGGAAATCAATGTCCTGAATGAATCAAGGTCTTCTCTCAAAGCTGCTAAGCTGACACGATCAGTGTTTTTTGGGGCTTGAATGAATCTTTGCGCTGCTTTAATAAATGAGTCAATTTTTTCCGCAAGACTCCAGAGACCTATGAGGTTTCTGGTGGCCTCAGTAAGAGAAATCAAACAGCCATTTGTTCCTCCCCCCCACACACACACACACCGAAATAACTTTATCAAGGAGTTGAAAAACATAGTGACAACATGACAAAGCTAGACAAATAATTGAATTAAACTAAGGTGCTCCAGCAACTTCTCACCTTGATCTGATAAAAATGGTTTATTTCAGATTGAAAACATATCTAATTTAAATGACAGAGTGAAAAGGTTAACTAAAGTCAGTTCATCCTTGAGTCCACATGGACGTTTGTGCCAAATTTGGAAAAATTACTTTAAGGCATTCTCAAGCTATTACATTCACAAGAATGACACAGATGCATGGTCACAGTGACCTTTGACCTACAACCATCAAAGTCTAATTAGTCCATCCTTGAGTCCAAGTGGACATTTGTGCCTAATTTGACGAAATTCCCTCAAGGCGTTATTCAGATATCAGTTCACAAGAAAGGCCGAAAAGTGACATATGTACACACAAACGGACGGACGGACAACCTGAAACATAATACTTCCTGCCTTTGGTAGTGCTGCGGCATAAAATGTAAAATAAAATCAAACAGCAGTTAAATTAACCTTCACTTCCACACTGCACAAATTACAAAAAATATCTGATATTAGACCTCCCAATTTTTCCAGACTTTACTGTAAATGTAACAAAAAATGCAAAACTTTTCTCCAAATTCTAACTGACTGAGGCAACGATAGAGCAGCAGTTCTCGTATTCAGTGAGGTAACAATGAGCGCATACTTAATGTTTGGGAGGTACATTTAACCTGATAAAAGTCTGACGGCCACAACACGAAACAATTTACTTAATAATAACGTTTTTTGCAAGTAATAGGACAGAGTGTGGGAATTTGCTCTTTTCTCATCTATGGACAGTTTCCTCCTATGCACCTGTCCAGGTGAACATTTGTGCTAAACAGTCGGTAATGTAACAAAGTACTTTTGAATATAGAACATAAGGATTTTTGGGGAGTATTTGGACTTTAATTGAATATTTATATCTCTGTCAACTTTCACTTTTACTCCACTACACTTCACCCACTAAGAAGAAACCGAAGAAGGAAAGGGGAAATGGTTAAATAAAAAGTATGGGAGGAAAAGAATAACTGGATTTTTTTTCTTTAAATTTTTTATATTGTAATAAGACCTTGTTTTTCTCCAAGTTAAATGTAGCTCAATTTTAAGGTGGTGTATGCTAAAAAGAAATAAAGTTTTTTTATCACCAACATTTACTTGTTCTTTTACTGCCAAAACATTAATTATCATAAAACTACTTACTCAAGTAAATTTCTTATAGGTGACTTTGACCAAAGTATTTTTCTGTGAAAATATCTGTGCTTTTACACAAGTACAGCTTTCAGGTGCTTTATCCACCCCTGGTGCTAAATTCCTTAAGGCATTTGGATGGACACGCCGTAAGCATGATGCCTCCAGCCACAGCGATCGCCGGCCACGGTGCATAATAAAAAAATGAGTCACAGCTATCAGGAGCTCAGGCCAAGGACTGTGTGTCATTGTGCAGTTATGGCACAAGATTGTCTGCAATCAGTATGTAGCTGGTCAGCCTCGCCTTTTCAGTGGATTAATGTTAATATTTACACATTTAGCCTGGAGAATGGGTGTTTCCTTCATGTACCTGCGATAAAAACACTCTTACTGACTCCCTTAATATTACTCATTAATAACAGCTTTTATTTATTTAGGGAAAGGTTTTCTACTGAGAACAAATGCTTGTTTCCACTGCTGGCTGCAGGACAGGTTCACTCAAACAACATGGCATTGATAAAAAAAAAAAAAGCTCAAGGACAACCCACAAGTAGCCAGCGGCGTTCACTTTCCCCTACTGACTTTTCCTGGACAGGAAAGATAAACACTAACAAGCCTGTTTGGGTTATTAAACAGTGGGATCTAATTTATGTAGAAAAGGTGACCATGATAATAACACACAGGCTCACATGTCAGATGCCATTATTTGTCAATTGTTGCCGTTTTGTATAATTTAATACTAGTGCCTTTTTCCCTCACTGTTTAGCTGACATTCATCCCTCCAATAGTGTGTGTTGGTATCTGAATCAGTCTAGGTGCTGGCAGGGGAGTTGCCGGAAAACACTATCAAAGCTGATATAAGACAAAGAGAGAAACTCAGCGAGAGACCCAAGAGCATCAAAGCCAAAGCTCCTGCAGGACATGAAGCTCTTCTCTTCAGACGCTGTGATCTGATAAACATGATGGTATACACTTTTTAAGCCTTTAGGCACTATAGCTCGCCCTGCTTGCAGCGGTGAGGCAAGAGGACCAAAGTTTAACTGAGGAGCAGTCTCACTTTTGAAAGCAGCTCAAAAATGATTCCTCTCTGCCCTTGATCACTTTTATATACATACATTTGCCAGGTTATTTCCCTTGATAGTGATAAAGATCAAACCTGATGAATGATTTAAATTCAAAAACACACTTTCAGGAGCTTCAGATCAGAATCCCTGTTTAAAAAGTCAGACATCAGAGACCTGCGGAGGGAGGGGCTTGGTTGGCGCCTGTCTGTGTGGGAGAGCAGGTGCTACTCTGAACTCGCTCTGCCTCACTCCAGTCCGCTATCGTACATCCCACCCTCAGGCCATACTTTACTTTGATTTCCTTATCAGCAAGTGCTCCAGCTCAGGCAGCACTTGGCGAGCCTGGAGCTGTGTGCGTACGTGTACATGGTCAGCATCACAACCAGGCAAGGGACCATCTGGCCAGTTAGGACAGTGCGGTCCATCTCATGTCAATCACCTGACTGGTAGGAGGGCGGAGGGACATGACAAGCATGTTTGGAATAACTGATGATAAAGCGGGGTAGGTGCGGTGGTGGAAGAAGGATTCAGATCCTTTACTTACGTAAAAGTACTAATACCACACTGTGAAAATATTCTATACAAGTAAAAATTTCTGCATTGAAAATGTTTACTTAATTAAAAGTAAGCACGTGTATTAAAAGTAAGAGTACACACTGCAGAAAAATCTGGAAAAAAACAAGCAAACACAATACCCCAAAATTGTAAAGAAAAAAAGAAAAAGGAAAAATAAAAGCACTTAAAAAAATGTTTTAAAAACCACAACACTCAAAACTTAAAAAGAAATTGAAAACAACCCAAAATCTTTAAATTGTTTTAAAAAGAAGAAAAAAAAGACCCCCAAAAACTCAAAATTATTGAAACAATAAATTGAAAAAGAGTGTTTATCAAAATAGTTGGCAATTCATTTTCTGTCCTCGTATAAACTGTTTGGTAATTTAATTTTTAAAAAAAGCATATTTCATAAACTTGTGTTTTTTATGCAAAATCTTAGTCTGTAAAGTAAGGTATTACGATAAATGTAGTGATGTAAAAACTGCAATATTTCCCTCTGAAATGCAGTGGCGTTTAAGTATAAGTGGCATGAAAAGAAAATACTCAAGTAAAGTACAAGTACCTCAAATTTGTACTTAATTACAGCACTTGAGTAAATGTACTTAGTTACATTCCACCACTGGGTAAATTCATGCATAAAAATAAATAATTTCTTAATTACTTAATATTCCCTGAAATATAAGGTACCTGAGAAGCAGCTGAGTGTGTGCATCACACATGTAATCATGTCTCCATGTAAAGTACATGTGCACATGCCTTTCCTTATTCATGACTCACTTTCCATTCTTCTCCAGCTCGCCGTACATCCACCCGTCTCTCTCGTCAGGGATGAGCAGGGTGATGACTTCTCCCTCGTCAAAGCTGAGCAGTGTGCTGTTGTTGCCGGCAGTGTGGGGGAAGATGGTGCGCACACGTGGCCTCTTCACCATATTGTTGAGGCCGGTGGCGACAGACACAGACCTGGCGAGATTGTTATCCTCGCTGTTCCCGTGGTCTGGAAGAAGGGTGAGGATGAAGAGTAACTGTGAGAATATGACATTAGACTGAAAGACTTTTGCACACCCAGACTGCATTTTTTTGTCCCAAATTGCTACATGTTAAATAAAAACAAACTCACGTTGTGTCAATCATGTTCAATTTTCTGCATTTTTTAGTATCTATTAAAGCTTAGAGACAGATGGCACACAGCATTATTTCATAACTCAGATAGCTCACATTCAACAGGTCAGATAGTGATATTCAGGTGGGTGATGAGGAGGAGGAGGATGTAATAGAGGAAGAGATAATTTGGACACAGAGAGTTTGGAAGGTAACGTCAGTGGAGGAAAGCAAGGGAGTATCTTTTCATTTTATCTTGTATTGCAAATTTTGAAAACCAATAGAACAGACTCAGTGTACAAGGTTTCTGAGTTTTGTTGGATGATGGATTAAAAAATGAATACAAAAAAATTAACTTGGTGTGCAAAGGCCTTCAGAGTCTGAACAAATCAACGACCTCACATGCTCACAATGATCATGAGAATCAATGCAGCATTTGCTAATTGAAATTCAACACAAAGCAAAGCTAGAACCGATGTCGTTAGTTTTGCAGCTCATAAAACAAAGAACTAGACAGATTTAAAATTCGACCTGAAGTTCAGGGTTGGTGAAAACAACGTGGATCAATGTGATCACAAATCACAGTCTGGGAACTGCGAATGTCTGTACCAAATTGTACGGCAATCCATCCAGAATTTGTCAAAAAACTGTATATTATTCAAATATATCAACCTCATGGTGGCACCAAAGCAAAGTCAGAGGAACACCAAAGTCATAAGATGGGAATCTCCTTAAATATCTGTACCCAATTTCATGACACCCCATTTAATGGTTGCTGCAAACTCCAAAGCATGGCTTAAAACCAACAATCATTTTTTAAAATAAATATAAATTTTATTCTAATAATTTCATCTTGGAATGAATGTATGTAGTAATGACAGGGCAGCAAAACTCTAAGACAAAATTACTACCAAAATCGCAATTCAAGAGAAGCAGATGGTTTTGTTTCTGAGGAGGATAAAGGCCATTCATGTTTTGGGACAGAACAAAGCGCACGCTTCAAGCCTCAACGGCACAGAGGAAGGTGCCTCCTGAAAACCAAAGCACTTTTCCGTGCCATCATACCTATGCTGTTGTTTGTGGTGCTGGTTACAGGGGTGTTGTTGTTCTCCTGGGTGAAAATGGTAGCCAGAGGACTGGCCTGAGCCTTCAGAGGCGGGGCCGGCGGAGCAGACATGTTCTGACACAAGAAAAATAATGATAATGTTAGCATGTGTAGAAAGAAAAAGATAGTGACAAATACACTCTATGTAAAGTAATAACACTCAAACAACTGTTTACCAAAGAGACCTAATCAGTTGGGATTCTGTGGATGAACCGACGATAGTCATTCATGAAAGATGTTCCTGATGTATCAGTATAATTAAAGTTTTATGCAGGAAATTTTTTTGCTGTAAAATAAGGTTTGACTAGTTACTAAAACGAAGGATTCACTTTCTTTTACCAACCTGACCTCGAATATCCAAGCAGACAAGTAAACAAATACACAAAAACATGCAAATTTCCTTATGCCTCTATTTCAGTCAGCAGAATCTTGTCCATTATTGTAACTTTGATGCATATCAGATCACATTTCATGACTTCATTATGCAAAAATACAGGGAAATTCAAGAGGTGTGGAGCCAGTGCTAAACAAATAACCTAAAATGACAGCAGACCAGGGGGCAGTTTATAAATAAACAATAATATAAATCAGTATATGTAATAAATGCATTGCTTGTTTGCCAGTTATGTTTGCTACCGTCACTCATCTATGACAAGAAGCAAATCCAGCCGCAGCAACACGTCTAGAATTTGAGGACATTCGGGGCTGACCTCTGTCAGGGTTTGGGGGATCCTCCCTGGAACTTTGTTTTGGGACAAACAAGCTCTACTGTGATGCTTTTCTGCACTCTAGCACCTTATTCACATTTAAAGCAAGAAAAATATCCCTAAAGTAAATTAATGTTTTTTCACTGTGAATTAGAATATGGTTGGCGGGGGATGCTCGGTGGCTCAGTGGATCGAGCAGGCGCCCCGTGTACAGAGGTTGTGTCCTCGCCACAGAGGCCACGAGTTTGTTTGCGGCCTCTGCCTTTTGCTGCCCCACTCTCTTCCCCTTTCACACTGAAGCTTTCCTTTCAAGTAAAGGCATAAAAGCCAAAAATTTACCAGTAAAAGCAACAGATCCTACACATTGGAAGATCTGATTGAGAGTCATTTTAACTTATTATTGACTTGCAGTTGTCAAGACATAAGGAGTTAGATTAAAATATTCTAGGCAGGAGTTTCCTTAAAATAAATAAATAAATAAATAAACAAACTCAAGCTGAAATAATCCCTCAAGTCATCACCTATGACCCACTAGAAGTGTGTGGTGGTGTATTTTTCTGCAGAGACTCTTCCCTCTCCCTGCACTTTTCTTCTTATGTTCTGTGTTTGGGATGTTTATGGGCATGTACACCCGCAGAGCTCAGGTGGGGTGGGGCTTTATAACAAGATAGCAACCAGGTGCCACCATTAGCAACAGGCATCCAGGAGACACAGCACCGGAAAAACGCAAATTGAGTGAGGCGAAACGCCAAGCGAGACTGAAACTGGGGTTGGGCTTTTACTTTCTATTCACTGGTGTTACCAAACAGCTACCGAAAATATCCTGCAGAGTATATCTTTAATGTATTATTAAGCTACATAGTGCTTAAATAACCAGTTAATCTTGATTAAATTCTGAAGATAAAAATAATGTAACATTCTTGATGAAGTATTTATATCAACTCCAATGATAGAGAACACCATTGTCTTATTATTAATATGCAAACTTATACTTGAAAGTGTTCTAAAATCACGTCATCCACTCTCTAAGGGGAACGTGTGGTGAAACTTCTGTTCTGCCACTCAAAAGAAATAAAACACTTTACAACAAGGCAGCCACACGTCTAAAAGAGAACATGTCTGTATTTGTCCCTCTCTTTCTTCCGTCTCACCACGCTGTGTCGTGACGGGGACGGAGAGGGCAGAGGTGTGATGGAGACATGCGTGCGAAGTCCCTCAATCATCGATAAGACACTGTCGGGCATGTTGGTGGCGTCGTTGCACTGGTCCTGCCAGCTGCTCAGCTTTGCCGTCAGCATGTCTCTGGCCTGTCCAGCAGGACATAAGAAAAGATATTAAAAGAAAACATGAGTAATCTGTTGAAACGGAGCTCACATTTTGATCACTATGGTAACGTGATGCATTGAGAGATAGTGGGTTTGGGAATAAATTGCTTTATCTGATACTTTGATTAGATTTTAAATGGCTGAATATTTTCTGTGTAAGATATAACCTGATACACTTAAAAGTTAAAAATCTTTATGATATATTTCTTGTTGTCATTTCATGCCCACATTTAGGGTTCCTACAGCCTAAGGGAAGTTAGATTTAAGACTTTTTGAGACTTTTTTGATGCGACACAGAATTACATTTTTAACAACTTTTGTCATACCCCAAATTAAAGAAAAAGAAACTTAAACTGACATCAGTTATTCTGAGTTAGGGACAGATTTTACGAACTTTTATCATCATGTAAAACATGACAAAATACCTGCATACTCTGCATGCTAGAAACACTGATTCCCAACATACTGTTTGGAAAGTTTGGAACAAAAACTTGCATGCATTGCCTTGTAACAAATTCAGTCGTGCTACTAAATTTTGGTGAAATATCCAATTTTCATTAAATTTGCACCTCAACTGTCTTTCAGGGTGCAGCGCCAGCTAGCGAGCAGACAGCTGATCCTCTGTTCGGGGTATCCCGGCCAAAAACAAAATAAAGGTGTTGGTTCTGATAATCCTAATCAGATCCTAATTATTTTGGGATGACATCATGCAAGTTTTTTTTAAAAAAAACCACAATGTATAGAACCCTATGTTCCATTCCCCAAACATTTTTAAGACTTTTGAAAGATGGATTTAAGAAATTTCTATACCAATTAAGGCCTTATTGTTAGATTAATTAATTCAATGCCTTTTAAGACTTTTTAAGGATCCACGCTAAGATTAACATAAAGATTGTTTTACACCACAACAGCAACATAGCAGGTCAAGTGTTAAGTCAAAGAAAAGCTTGATTTTTGACTTTTACCTTGTCATGGAAGGAAGCGAACTGGTAGGAGAACATGCAGTGTTTGTCCACCAGGAAACAGAAGCGTCTCTTCTCCTCCAGCAGAGCCTCCTTACAGCCGTCTGCGACAAACAACTGCATGTCCATCTGACGGTTTGTCAACGTTTCCAGGCACTGACAACAAACACACACACACACACAATACAAAATTACAATAAATATACAATAAGCCAATTTGAATTGTCGTGAATCCATCTGTTTGTCTTACAAACTACCATTTCAAATATATTGTGTCTTATCTTCACAACCACATGGGCTGAAGCCCTCTAGCCCCTTTCACTGTCGATCTGTACTAAAACCCAACAAGGGAAAACAATATAAAAGGAGCAGGGTTCCCTTCTGAATATCCTAATCTCTCTCTTGCAGGTTGATGGGTGTCATTACACTAGAGTTTACTGTATTGACAGATTTAGTGAAAGGATGGAGCAGCAGGAGAAGGAGGGGACAATCTTATCTACACTGACAGCCTGAGATTATAAAAAGGTCAGAAGGTCACCAAACCAGATCTTAGACTGGTGTGTGTCCTTGTACATGTGAAAGTGAATGCACACTGTCTTTTTGAAATCACTTAAAGGGCCTTTTATGCTTATTTCCATGCTTATATTTGTTTTTTGGGTGTCTACTAGAGCATTTTTATGCTTTAATGTTCAAAAGCACTTTACTTTTCTCATTCTGACTGTGCTGAAACACCTGTATTCACGTTCTGTCTGAGTTACAGCACCTGTCTCTCAAAGCATCCCTCCAAAAAAAGCCCAGTCTGCTCCGACTGGTAACTGTTTACAGGTGCTTCATATCTTGTCATCTCTGCACAGTCACTGCAAATTACCTTCACTGAGAAATGCATCACTTTCTACCATGAAAGTCACCAATAAAAGCTTCTAAATCCTCACAACCAGACAAGTCCCAGCAGGAATATGATCCAAATCGAGAAATTTTTTTTATCAGATGCCAAGATTACATTTCCGTGTTGTTAGCATGTAGCTACATGTCAACGTGTAGGCTATATAATGCAGAAACGTGCAGTAGTGTGCATGAGGCAGATGATTATACAAAGAAATCCATCACGAGCCGAGGTCAGCTGTCTCAAAAGTATAAAAACCATTAAAAACAAAGTAATTAGAACCGACTGAAGCTTGATGTTTACCCCTTTATCTTAGTTTATTTGATATTATCATTTTGTGAACAAGAATGAACACAATACTCTTGGTAAATGCAGATACGAGTGGACTGAATTGAGTGATTTCAGAAAAAAAGCTGCAAACATAATGTATTTTATTAATGTATTATTTATGTAAGGTTATTACCATGGCCCTGGTGAGAATATTTGCTAATGTTACCAGAGTATAATTACTGTGTGGATTTGAATTCTGGCTTAAGCAATGAATTTGTGTAATTTTCACATTACACATAACAAAAACCAGCGTGAGTGGACTTCCTTTATCATAATCTTTCGTCCCACATTTCTTGCTAAAGCCACTTGTAACATCCACATCCTCATCCTCATCCAAATCGCTGGAGTTGGCACGCCTGTAACGGTTGTTATTACAAAGGCCATACACCCTCCCTATTCAGCTCGTACAACCGCCTTCTTCTGATAAAGCCTTAAACCACTAAGGGCTCTATTTATTTACCAGGAAGCTGCGGTGAGTTAAGTGCATTTTTGCGTACAGAGGTCATCTACTGTGTGAAAGGAACAGTTCACCCAAAATCAAAAATAAATATTCCCTCTTAACTGTAGTGCTATTTATCAGTCTAAATCGTTTTGGTGTGAGTTGTTAAGTGTTGGAGATATCGGCCATAGAGATGTCTGCCTTCTATAAAATATAATGGATCTAAATGGTACTCGACTTATGCTCAAAGCACCAAAAAATACATTTGAAAAACTCAACAGCAATATCTTTACAGAAATCATGACCTGTTTATTGCTGTTGAGTTTTTCATGGGGTTTTTTTGGCGCTTTGAGCACAACTCGAGTGTCATCTAGAGCTATTATATTCAAGAGAAGGCAGACAACTCCCACCAAGGAAATCTAGATAGATAAATAACACTACAAAAAAATAGGTGTTTTTGATTTGGGTGTGAAAGGGACGGAAAAACCCAGAAAAACATGCAATGTGGCAGCCATTTGGTAGGGTAATGTTGGGAAGTTAAACCAAGTTAATGTGGAATGCAAAAAAAAATAATAAAAAGATCATTAAAATGCTGAATTCCCATTTGATTACTTCAACAAAATGTTTGTATAACTGTTCCTCTGGGTGTAAAAACTCCAGAGTAAAAACATGCCCTCACAACTCATACAGAAATAACAATACTGCTGAATTACTTCAGTCAGAAAGAATATCAAAAACATAACCAACATGACCTGTGAGTGCACTGAGTGACAAAAACTCAAGTTCCCCTCAGCAGAGACAGCGCTGTCTGTCTGCCTGACCGAATCTGTCTGTCTCCGCTGCCAGGAAGTCCTAACATGAACCTGTCCATTAAGAGTTGTTGATATCTCATTCATGATAACAGGCGTATCTTTGCGGCAGGATGTCAACAAGCAAGCAGATGCAAATTTCTCAAGTGAACACACACACACACTCCTACACAAATAAAAACAGAAATAGCACTCTTCCTCTCATTAATGCCCAGTTGCTTTTCCTTTATTTCCCTTTTGCCGCCTTTGTTTTTTTCCAATAACATCCTGTAATCTCACCCTGCTGCTTTTAGGGCGAACTTTACTGCAACATAATCAATACATGATTATGAAATATCTTAAACTAGGACTATGAGAAACTTAAACTAGACTATAATAGACAACAGACATACTGAAAACTTGAACTGACCTTTGATGTTGTTCAAAACGAATCTAAAGCATAATTTTAATTTGTTGATTTCCAGAAAGTATTTGAATTTGTTGAATGGAATTTGGGATAAAAACTGACTGACCTGCCAGACGCGTAGCTGTAGAGCAGTAGTTCCCGTGGTCAGCAAGATAAAATTTGTGTTTTTGTCAATGGAGTCTGACTTTGAAGAGAGCAAGTTTAACTTTACATTTGGGAAGTAAATTTAATCTGGCAAAGGTCTGATAAATAATTTATTTTCCTTTGGCAAGAAATAGGACAGTGTTTGTGAATTCTCTTTTTTTCTCATCTATGGACAGTTTCCTCCTATGCACCTGTCTAATAAAAGGTTTTTTCAACAGTGTGTATGAATCTACAAATTTAAAAAAAAAACATTCTTCGTTTTCAGATTCTTCTTTCACTAGAGGGCCATCCATCCATCCATCCATCCATCCATCCATCCATCCATCCATTTTCTTCCGCTTATCCGGGGTCGGGTCACGGGGGCAGCAGCCTAAGCAGGGAAACCCAGACTTCCCTCTCCCCGGCCACTTCGTCCAGCTCTTCCCGAGGGACCCCGAGGCGTTCCCAGGCCAGCTGTGAGACATAGTCTCTCCAGCGTGTCCTGGGTCTTCCCCGGGGCCTCCTACCGGTGGGATGTGCCCTGAACGCCTCACCAGGGAGGCGTCCTGGAGGCATCCTAATTAGATGCCCGAGCCACCTCATCTGGCTCTTCTCAACATGGAGGAGCAGCGGCTCTACTCCGAGCTCCTCCCGGATGACCGAGCTTCTCACCCTATCTCTAAGGGATAGCCCAGCCACCCTACGGAGGAAGCTCATTTCGGCCGCTTGTACCCGCGATCTTGTTCTTTCGGTCACTACCCAAAGCTCGTGACCATAGGTGAGGGTGGGAACGAAGATCGACCGGTAAATCGAGAGCTTTGCCTTTCGGCTCAGCTCCCTCTTCACCACGACAGACCGGTGCATGCAGAGGGCATGCGAGAAAAACAATAATTTCTCTATGTATTAAACATTACATGGAGTGAGTTATTGATATACAAGTGATCATTGAGGTGGTGAAGCATTCCTTTAATATTTAACACTGTTTCCGATGGACCAACTGATTTTTACGAAAACAGCAGAACAGAACAGATTGGCAAATATGTATTCATCACATGCAGTCATCTAACTAATTGAAATGTTTCACAGGGTAATTACAGTTTCATCACTGCCCTCTAAATTATCTACCAAATATGTCACCTGAATTTTAAGTGCCTTCAATTATTTTTTTATCTATTCTAGTGTTTTGTTTTGGCAAGAAATACCATCACATTGTATGCCAATAAAGATAATGTGAATGGAATAGAATTAAGGGAGTGACAGAAAAAGAGGAAAAGAGATAGTGAACACCTTTCCAGAGCTGTAGAGGTAGGCGGAATAATTTCCACTAACAAGTGGATGAAGGAAAAAAACAGGGAGCATGAAATGCTATTTCCACAACCGCATATACACACACACACACACACAAACACACACACACACACTCCTAATCACTTTACATCTGTCAACACTGCAGCGAGCCTGTTGCTATGGACAACCTATATGTCTTACTATAGGTAAAAGGGGTTGCAACAAAGAGAAAAACACACTACACACTGCTTCAAAAATAAATCACTTCTCTTTTTGACACATAAGAGCATTGATACACATCTCATTCTTTGTTTATGTTGTGTACAAAGAGTAAAGCTTGTGCTCACTTTGTTTTGAAGAGCCCTTTAATCAATTGTTTGACAGCTGTGACAGCACTCTCACTTTCTTTCCAAAAAATCCCTTCTCTGCCTTCAGACGGATCGTTTGTTGGCTTTGAAGTGTCTTTGGTGTCTGCTGAATTATGTGCTGCTGTAAACTCCTGCCTCTAAGCCCCTGACACCCTGTCTGTCTATCTGTCTGTCTATCTGGCCCATCTGTGTGTCTGCTGGTGTCTAAATCCTAAAACCTGGCCTTATATCAGATAAGTGAGCTCAGCAGTGAATGTTCGGACGTGTGGCTTGGTGGGAAGGTGAGGGAGAGAGGAGAGGTAAGAAGTAAAGAGTGCACAGAAGAAAGTGAAGGAGGAATAGAAATGAAGTGGTAAAGGAGTGTCGAGGAACGAGAAAACAGAAGAACGAAAGACATAAGGGACATAAGTCGCAGCAGCCCCATAAAGGTCAGGTATGCGTAGGGGCATTTCTAGGATTTGAGGACACCTGTGGCTTAGCCTTGACCTATGTTGGGGGTCTGGTACTTTTTTTTTGTAATATATAAAAAAGCTCTATTTTCACTCTGACAACTTATTTAAAAATACAAAAAAATCCCAGAGTGAATCGAGTTATTTTCAATTAATGGTCAGCAGGCAATCCAGCACCTTACAGCAGACCAGATTCGGAACATGGGACTTATGTTGAGTATCACTGATAAAGAGGCTGCAATAAAACTATACTGGTAATATAATTCCTCATATAACTCCTTTTTGGTTTTTCCCTCTCTATCTATCTCTTACTTAAGTTTGCCAGGCTTGGGGTTGTGTGGGCCATGTTGACAGAATACACAAACGCTTAAAACATTCTCTCACACACACACACACACACACACACACACACACACACACACACACACAAAAACAGGCTGCCTGACTGGATCGATGGTAGGGACATTATGTAAGATCTGAGGCTGCTGTGTTGTCAGGGTCGCAGCTTTGAGATTCAACTCTCCTGCAATTATCAGTCTGCAGAGTCACTGTCAGGGTGTGGTGGCACCATGTAATAACAATAACATAACTGGGTGTAATGACTTAACATTCCTGTGATTAACCGTCTCAGGTAAAACACCTGTGGTGACTGTGATAAAATAATAACAACTTATTTTAAATAATACATATTACAAAAGGAATTGGGATAAAAGATCGGATGCATAAATAAATATCTATGTAAATTACAGGGACGACAAAATAGTGAGACCAATGTAAGCTGAAGACATATTGCAGTGTAGTACTTTGTTAAGAGACTCTTCCAAGCATTGAACCAAGCACTGAGCCACATCAGCCTATCCTGCTACTTCTGCACTAAACAAACATGTCTCACCCGTCGACATGGATTCATATTTTCTCCTCTATGTTTGACATTGAAACAAAGTGTTGCTATGAATGGGAAGGCTCATTTTACACATGGAGGGTGCAGCACTCTCTGCAAATAACTGTTCAGCTTTAGATACAGGAGTTTACACCCGGCCACCCTGGTCAATTTTTAACAGTCACTCTTGTTTGGTTGCTTGTTTTGTACGTGTGTGTGTGTGTGTGTATGTCTACTTTCTTCAAAGAGCATGCGGGTGGAGCAAGGAAATGATTGCATGTGAGTGTATTCGGTGAGGGCACAAAAAAAGCCAACAACAAACACAGATCTTGTCCTGCATGGCTGCACAGAGCAGACACTTCACACATTGTCCCCAACTACTGTTACAGTGGCTTTGACACGGTGAGTCTCAGGTGTCGAGGTTTGTGAATGAGTGTGAGTGTCTGTAATTATGTCTATGCACATTGGAAGGCGCCTGTGTGTCAAAGAAAGAGCATCCATTTATGATGTGTTTCATGTCCGTCCATCTCACCTCGCTCTCTTTGCTTTCATACTTGTTGGCGTTCTTGCCTTGACTCTTCCTCCTCAGCTTCTTCAGGTCTGACTGGGATCTCTCCAGAGATTCCTGCTTCATTTTGTGCTCCATCTGGTACCTCTTAAATGTTGCCTGGAGAGAGGAAAGATCCATATGAATGCAGATGCACCAACCTGATATTTGCCAGAGCTGCCAGCAAGCAGAAACCAAAAGCTTTGAGAATCGCCGGCTCAGTAGTGGTTTGCAATTTCAATTCAGCGGAGTTGATATTACCTCTAGAGATCTGGACATGCCTCAGTTTGTAGTCTTGACTGGACATAACTTTATCACATTATGTCTTGGTGTGTGTCCCTCATTTTCACTGCATGATTCGACTCAACTTGACTCACTTTTGGCATCAGGTTCTTTTCTCTATTTGTTCTGCACTTCACACAGTGCTTCCTCAGAGTAGGTAGAGCTGCACACCATAGCGGTGCTGCATGAAACTGCCTGGATATCACCTTCATCTCAGCACTCATTGGATCCTGTAAGCAGCAACCCAAAAGACCAACGTCTCCACTTCCTCAGTTGTACTGTGTAGTGTATGAAGTGTTTTTTTTGCTGGCTGCCGTTCTTTTAAATCTTGCAGAAACTATTTAAGGAAGCTTGGCAGTAAAAAAAAATGGCAAAATTGTGCCGGAGTCACGCAAGTGTTAATTCTAGTGACAATTCTCTCTGACCACTCAGTATATCAGAGGTATTAAAAGAATTGTAAACATTTATATATAGGTGTGCATATGTGTACGCCGATACATGTATGACACGATTAGGATTTCTATAAGGGAGTAATTCATGAGAATTTTATTATTAAGGGGGAAGGTTAAATACGTATAATGTAAATTAAGGCAATTTGTGGATATAATTTATTATGTCTGTGACTCTTTTTGTCGTATTTCACATGTTCAAAACAAAAACATTAATCTATCCATCAATCAATCAGTGTTTTAAAGGTACTGTCTGTAGGATTTAGTGGCATCTAGCTGTGAGACTACAAAATTAAAACTTCTCTCTTGCGCCTAGCGTGTAAAAGAACTACGGTGGCAGACATGAAAACACAAATGGACTGATTTAAAGACAATGTTTGGTTTGTCCGTTCTGGGCTACAGTAGAAACATCATGGAGGACTCCAAGGAAGAGGACCTGCTCCGTTTATAAATATAAAAAGCTCATTCTAAAGTCACAAAAACACAACAATTCTTCTTTTCAGGTGATTATACACTAAACAGAACATAGTTATGAATAACTAATAAACAAAAAAAAGAGTGAGTCGAGTTGAGTAGAGCCATGCTGAAACATGTAGTGGAAAAGCAGCAGTAGTGCTAATTTGGTTCCATTTGCCACTCGCCAAACATGCAAATTTAACATGAGACAGTAATAACTTTACTATGATAAGAAATCAGTATACTCAATAATAATAAAGTTTGTGTAAAATGATACATATTTGCAGCTACCTTTGTGTAATTGTGCAGACATTTGCATCTGTAAGTCATGACCAGTCATGTCCAGACCGCAAGTCAAATCATTAACCATCAATCTAATTTGAAATAAACATGACTGGTGCAGCGCTTCAGCTTTGTATTGTTGGTAGAGTAAGACCTTGTTTTTCTTCAGTGTTGCACTGCAGTAATAACTCTCATTAGGACATAAATTAAATGCCATGAGTGCCGTCATAATGACAGAAAATTACAGCACTGAATTGCAGCCCAGGATCAGACTATGGTTCAAGTGCTTTAGTGTAAATGAAACTCATATCCTTAAGCTTTCCATCCATTTGACTGCTCATAACAATTATCAGTAATCACATGTTTTACACTGACGCTTTTAGCTTACAGACATGTTGATGTGAGTTTTCCTAATGGACAACAAAAACATTACAAAACATACATTATATGGCCGTATGTGTGTCTCAGAGGGATGGATGGAGTACTCCATAAAAACATGTACACACACACACACACACACACACAAACACGCACAGAATCTACTCACTGTCATGTATTTGACATCCATGTCGGTCTTCCTCTCCAGCTCGGATATTATCTCCCTGTGGAACCTCTTAAACTTCAGGTGAGGAGGAGGGACCGCAGGTAAAGAGAGGGGAAGAAGACACAGAGGAGATTAGAAACTTGATGGGAGGGTGGAGTGTTACAGTTTGTCAGCTTTGCTGTCAGCGGCCAACGTGGAGGTCTCAAAGGGAATAATGGAGAGCGATCATTGAGAGTGTATCTGTGCATGTGTGCGGGGGTGAGAGCCAAGTCCGAGGTTGCGCTTATGAATGAGTCAGAAACAAAGCGTAGGAATGCCCACAGACTTCTCTCCTTTTCTCCTTTTCTCTCCAGCTCTCTCTCATTAGTGTGAGGGTGTCAAAGCGCTTCCATCACCGTGGCCTTGTTGCGAGGCGGCGGCGGCAGCTCCCACATGGGGCGGAACCGATAAATTGGAAGACCCCATACTGAACACACATGATGACCTTGTCGCACACATAATACACACCCTCATCAAAGCCTGTGAGAGGTTTTCCTCCATCGTTTTCTCTGACCTGATTTGATGCTGTGACTCACCAACTGGAGTCCATTAACAAGTCAACCCACTCACTGATGCTGTTAGCAACAATGCCTCGGAGGAGCGCCTCGCAACTTTCCTGCCCCAAAGTTCAGCTTTAACAGGTTATTTTCAAACTCTGGTATTATTTATTTTCCCAAGCACAAAGCTAGTGCAACATTTTCAGAAAAGTATCTTGTGGTTGCTGTGAGATCTAGAAGTTTTAAGCGAGGGCACTATTAACAATGTAAATGTTACCACAGCAGCCCGTGTTCAGCTCCAGCCTGAGTCCTTTCCTGCATGTCATCCCCCCTCTCTCTCCCTGCCTTTCCTTTCCTTTTTTTTAACCACTTATTGTGGTATAATGCTGAAACTGTGTTATAAGTGGACGGACAGAAAATTGATTAACAATGAGCAGCAATCAGTCATTTATTCAATTAAAAATGGCACACATTTGTATGTTTCAGCTTCTTAAATGTGACATTTCACAGCTTTCATTGACCTCATATAATTGAATTCCTTTAAATTTGTTGTAAATTTGTTTGACAAAATTAACACCTGGAAGTTGGCATCTTGGGCTCTGATGAAGTCTACTGACCATTTCTCCTTTTTTTGGCTGTGTGAAAGGGGGAGAGAAGGGATGACTTGCCGCAGAGGGCTGTGGGGTGGAATCGAACCCGTAGCTGGAGAAAGACTGTTTATATTTGAAGTCAAGATAAGACATGATAAGACCACACACATTACACATTGCAGCTGCTCCAGAGTCAGAAGCAGGAGAAAAAAAGAAATAAGTGATTAAGTGCTAAATAGGATAAAACAAAAACACAAATAACATAAAATAAAAATATTAAATCTACATACTCCACATACACATTTCACTTATACTGTATGTCCATGGTTGATAGCTGCACAGGATAACTGTATCACACACATGGTGAGTAGTATTTTTACTGAAAAAAAAAGTACAGATATATTATTGCATAGTAAAAGGTCAAAATGTTACACAGTCTGAACAAAAACACCCAGACAAACACACTGCTCCTGTCAGTGCTCCTTCAGAAGCTGTAGTAATATCTTCAATGTTATTTACTATCTGTGTGTCTTTACTATCATGGTGTAGATCCGTTCATCGTGGGCAAGGACGTGGAAGATTAGACAGGCCAGTCTGATGTAGCTCAGTCTGATTGTTTCTAGGGCTGTGTATGAACACTGGATTTTTTTCAGCGCACACACAAAACAGACAGCTAGCACACTGTGAGGAAATATTTGCTGAATTTAACAAAAAGTGTATTGGATTAGAATCGCAGACTCCACTTTTAATAATGAAAATAATAATTATGTGCAGCTACTGTTTGCATGCTTACAACCTAAATTAGGCTGTACCTAATGTACCAAATAGTAGCCGCTCCAGCTGGTGTTTTCACGGGGCATGTCGAGGCCTGCCCCCTGTTTTCAGCACGGAAAGAAATCAACAGGTGCTCCTACAACCCAAACCTGTTGTTTCCCTTCCTAATGCAACCTCTTTGTGTTTTGCTTGTCCGTGGTATTGCTGTAGTTGACGTAGGTGGGGAGGAAGGAGCGGCTGTGTATATCTGTCAAAGGTGGGAGGAGGTGAGAGAAAGCTACTGGCTGACTGTGTGAACCACTAAATGCTGCTTAGTGAATTGAGGCTTCACTTGCGGTTGTAGGTTCAGAGAGTGTGACAAAGTGCATCTGGGTGAGGCGACGCAATTAGGGAGAAATTAAGTTAAACAGGAATTTTCAGGGAGCATGACGCAAGAAGAAGAACATATCGAACACTTACATTTTCTTCCAGCTCGAGATTAACCTTCCTGTGGACGTCTGAGATGTCCATCAGCACTACACCTGCCACACAGAGAGAACAAGAGACGGAGAAAAATGTATAGGTTATATACATATATATATGCATGTTAGACAAGACAGGCCAGCAGTATTCTAATTGTTTGCTTTGTTTGCTTTTCTGAAGCAAAAAATGATGTTATCTAAAGATATTATGCAACTCTGACAACAGAGAATAATTACAATGAAAACAATGTATATAAGTGAATGCATAGCAAAGAAATGACGTTATTAGCAACCTCAAAAACCATCAAATGTCAGTGTCTGCAGATTACATTACAAAGGATTTCCTTCACTGCGATGAAAGGAGAATAAATGCATGTGCCTGGACCAGAAAAACTGGACCACCTGCTGCTCGCCTAATCAAAAAGAGCTCTGATGGCAGGCAGCCATAAATCATAACCCTCTGTCACTGCACGCTGCTCACAAAGGCA